>NC_136428.1:212065821-212069397 GCF_052849685.1 Lactuca virosa | reverse complement strand
TCTATCTATCTATCTATCTATCTATCTATCTATCTATCTATCTATCTATCTATCTATCTATCTATCTATCTATCTATCTATCTATCTATCTATCTATCTATCTATCTATCTATCTATCTATCTATCTATCTATCTATCTATCTATCTATCTATCTATCTATCTATCTATCTATCTATCTATCTATCTATCTATCTATCTATCTATCTATCTATCTATCTATCTATCTATCTATCTATCTATCTATCTATCTATCTATCTATCTATCTATCTATCTATCTATCTATCTATCTATCTATCTATCTATCTATCTATCTATCTATCTATCTATCTATCTATCTATCTATCTATCTATCTATCTATCTATCTATCTATCTATCTATCTATCTATCTATCTATCTATCTATCTATCTATCTATCTATCTATCTATCTATCTATCTATCTATCTATCTATCTATCTATCTATCTATCTATCTATCTATCTATCTATCTATCTATCTATCTATCTATCTATCTATCTATCTATCTATCTATCTATCTATCTATCTATCTATCTATCTATCTATCTATCTATCTATCTATCTATCTATCTATCTATCTATCTATCTATCTATCTATCTATCTATCTATCTATCTATCTATCTATCTATCTATCTATCTATCTATCTATCTATCTATCTATCTATCTATCTATCTATCTATCTATCTATCTATCTATCTATCTATCTATCTATCTATCTATCTATCTATCTATCTATCTATCTATCTATCTATCTATCTATCTATCTATCTATCTATCTATCTATCTATCTATCTATCTATCTATCTATCTATCTATCTATCTATCTATCTATCTATCTATCTATCTATCTATCTATCTATCTATCTATCTATCTATCTATCTATCTATCTATCTATCTATCTATCTATCTATCTATCTATCTATCTATCTATCTATCTATCTATCTATCTATCTATCTATCTATCTATCTATCTATCTATCTATCTATCTATCTATCTATCTATCTATCTATCTATCTATCTATCTATCTATCTATCTATCTATCTATCTATCTATCTATCTATCTATCTATCTATCTATCTATCTATCTATCTATCTATCTATCTATCTATCTATCTATCTATCTATCTATCTATCTATCTATCTATCTATCTATCTATCTATCTATCTATCTATCTATCTATCTATCTATCTATCTATCTATCTATCTATCTATCTATCTATCTATCTATCTATCTATCTATCTATCTATCTATCTATCTATCTATCTATCTATCTATCTATCTATCTATCTATCTATCTATCTATCTATCTATCTATCTATCTATCTATCTATCTATCTATCTATCTATCTATCTATCTATCTATCTATCTATCTATCTATCTATCTATCTATCTATCTATCTATCTATCTATCTATCTATCTATCTATCTATCTATCTATCTATCTATCTATCTATCTATCTATCTATCTATCTATCTATCTATCTATCTATCTATCTATCTATCTATCTATCTATCTATCTATCTATCTATCTATCTATCTATCTATCTATCTATCTATCTATCTATCTATCTATCTATCTATCTATCTATCTATCTATCTATCTATCTATCTATCTATCTATCTATCTATCTATCTATCTATCTATCTATCTATCTATCTATCTATCTATCTATCTATCTATCTATCTATCTATCTATCTATCTATCTATCTATCTATCTATCTATCTATCTATCTATCTATCTATCTATCTATCTATCTATCTATCTATCTATCTATCTATCTATCTATCTATCTATCTATCTATCTATCTATCTATCTATCTATCTATCTATCTATCTATCTATCTATCTATCTATCTATCTATCTATCTATCTATCTATCTATCTATCTATCTATCTATCTATCTATCTATCTATCTATCTATCTATCTATCTATCTATCTATCTATCTATCTATCTATCTATCTATCTATCTATCTATCTATCTATCTATCTATCTATCTATCTATCTATCTATCTATCTATCTATCTATCTATCTATCTATCTATCTATCTATCTATCTATCTATCTATCTATCTATCTATCTATCTATCTATCTATCTATCTATCTATCTATCTATCTATCTATCTATCTATCTATCTATCTATCTATCTATCTATCTATCTATCTATCTATCTATCTATCTATCTATCTATCTATCTATCTATCTATCTATCTATCTATCTATCTATCTATCTATCTATCTATCTATCTATCTATCTATCTATCTATCTATCTATCTATCTATCTATCTATCTATCTATCTATCTATCTATCTATCTATCTATCTATCTATCTATCTATCTATCTATCTATCTATCTATCTATCTATCTATCTATCTATCTATCTATCTATCTATCTATCTATCTATCTATCTATCTATCTATCTATCTATCTATCTATCTATCTATCTATCTATCTATCTATCTATCTATCTATCTATCTATCTATCTATCTATCTATCTATCTATCTATCTATCTATCTATCTATCTATCTATCTATCTATCTATCTATCTATCTATCTATCTATCTATCTATCTATCTATCTATCTATCTATCTATCTATCTATCTATCTATCTATCTATCTATCTATCTATCTATCTATCTATCTATCTATCTATCTATCTATCTATCTATCTATCTATCTATCTATCTATCTATCTATCTATCTATCTATCTATCTATCTATCTATCTATCTATCTATCTATCTATCTATCTATCTATCTATCTATCTATCTATCTATCTATCTATCTATCTATCTATCTATCTATCTATCTATCTATCTATCTATCTATCTATCTATCTATCTATCTATCTATCTATCTATCTATCTATCTATCTATCTATCTATCTATCTATCTATCTATCTATCTATCTATCTATCTATCTATCTATCTATCTATCTATCTATCTATCTATCTATCTATCTATCTATCTATCTATCTATCTATCTATCTATCTATCTATCTATCTATCTATCTATCTATCTATCTATCTATCTATCTATCTATCTATCTATCTATCTATCTATCTATCTATCTATCTATCTATCTATCTATCTATCTATCTATCTATCTATCTATCTATCTATCTATCTATCTATCTATCTATCTATCTATCTATCTATCTATCTATCTATCTATCTATCTATCTATCTATCTATCTATCTATCTATCTATCTATCTATCTATCTATCTATCTATCTATCTATCTATCTATCTATCTATCTATCTATCTATCTATCTATCTATCTATCTATCTATCTATCTATCTATCTATCTATCTATCTATCTATCTATCTATCTATCTATCTATCTATCTATCTATCTATCTATCTATCTATCTATCTATCTATCTATCTATCTATCTATCTATCTATCTATCTATCTATCTATCTATCTATCTATCTATCTATCTATCTATCTATCTATCTATCTATCTATCTATCTATCTATCTATCTATCTATCTATCTATCTATCTATCTATCTATCTATCTATCTA